>NC_089789.1:3206568-3229068 GCF_040412425.1 Macrobrachium rosenbergii | reverse complement strand
TAAGTTATTTCGGGAGTATAATGAATTTGTGTGTGAGTGCATGTATGTGCGCATGTATGTCCGTATATACAGTATTTTTGCGAACGAGCAAGGTTATGCTTGAACAAATGTCATTGTCATTGTTGCTTTTGTAATAAGTTTATCCCTCACATTTTTAACCAGCACATATTTTCAACATCGAATCTTCCCTTTTGATAGATACTCCTAATGGTAACTTTGAGTGTGAGGCAAAAAGCTTATCAGATTTCCTTTAAGTCTACTGGTCTTAAGGTAAGAAGTTTGGTGAAATAAATTGGAAATTGTGTGGTGATGATTCTCATTAGTAACGCTAGCCATTGTTACCTCATTAGATCCGCCGTTGAATGCACAGTTCATTTAGGACAAAGTTATTGTATATTGGGCTCTAAGACGACTCTGGTTTCTTGAGCTTTCGTTTTATTCTGCTTCCTGACTTTGCTCTGAATACATACACGCCCTTCTTTGATCGTGCTCTTGGGATAAATCCAGTGGCTCCGAAATATAAACATCTGAAGGGTAACTTTACTATCAATAGATCGGTCAGTTACCATTCAAAAGCAACCCTACAATAAATTGGATTTTAAAATTTCGATTAAAATTTTGGCCAGATTATCGACAAATATAATAACCCATCGTATTTATTTGTTTAATATAATTATTGACAATATACCTAAATTATCATCAAATTTGTCTGTAACTCTTATCAATAATATATTTCTACAGACTTCATTAATTACGCTATCGATTCACAAAGGTAAACAAAAAGTATCTTTATTCCACCCCTATGGTTGACTTCGTTAACTTTCATTCAATATCATTCTAGTTAACTTTTAATTTCAGCGCTTCCCTAGGTGTATATTTTTTTGCCAAACTTCGATGGCCTAAGTTCTGAAGGGCCTTTTGCATACCTCTAGTGCAACTAGATCACAACTCACCGAACAATATAAAAAAATAAATATTTTTTTTTTTTGTTCAAAAATACCTACCTTTGGCGCTCTCGTTTTCAGTTAGCCGTAGTTTCAAAGATAATGAGGATAAGCAAAGTTAGTTATCCGAAGTAGAGTCAAACGAAACTACATTTTATTATACCAGTACAGTGGATGTTTCTACGGCTTCATCAAGAATAATAACTTTATTGGTTAAAAAGCTTACCGGCAAAATCATAACAATATAAAAAATGACTTTCTCCGTTATAATTCTGACTTTATTTCGATAAATATGTAACACTCAGTCTTTATCAGAGTCAAATGAGTAAATCTGGGTTACACCAATAACGTGGGCGCCTGTGGACACGCACGTGTACGCATATAAGTCCTTGCTTTAAACGCTTCACGTTGGAATCCCATTAGAATTGAACAAATTGTATGGAACTTCATCTCATTAATCATTCTGGCAGTTTAATCACGTCAGTCCCTCCCAATTAATTCATCACAAGCGACGAATGGTAAACCAAGGTAATTTCCACTTGATGCTGTCAATTAGCAAGATTTTATTTTGGTGTAACTGATAATATATGAACCAATTAGTCCGATTTTTACTATTTGAATCCGAATGGGGTTTGATTGATGGCACAGGACTTTATGACAGATTTTCCTAGAACGGGAGATTTTTTAACATGGGGTTTTACATGTTTCACGCTTTGTTCGTTATAAGAATACTTACTGTGCGATCAAGGAATACAGTATTTTACTTAAAGGGTACAAAAATGATGTTTTAGAACTTCATGACTATTTTCATATATCATATTAGATATATGGGTGATGTGATATTGAATTGGCATAGCTTTTTCTCTTTTTCTTTTTTTTTAGCTGATCGTCATAGATTCGGGATTATTTAATATGTAAGGTTAATATTACATACATATATATGTTACCAAGCACAAACAATGAGCTCATCAATGCAAAAATTTATCTGAACACAAAAAAAGGCTAAAATTAAATAAATACCTGTTAATACAAATTTAAATTCCTTTGTCAGAGTAATTTCATCACGGGGGTTGGCATTCAAATCTACATCAATATTAATATCAACCAGACACTTCAAGAAAAGACATATTTTTAAATCAGTATAACTAAAATAACATAGGAACTGTCGAGGAGGGGCTTATGTTCGTTGAAAACCGACAATGAGAAAGATAATTAGGGCCTATGATCTAAATGACCCCAAGTTATATGTATGATTTATGGGAATCGCAAGATGTAAACGATCGTCTTCCTTCCCTTCGCTCGGTCGGTGACCTTCCGTCAATCGGCTGCTTTCGCTGGGTGGCTCCACCTTCGGACTCCAGCTTGTGACTAATCGGTTTTAACGCCGGAAGGGTCGCCGGGCCTGACATTTTGAATGATTAATGTGCGTCCCTTTCATTGTCCGTGGAAAATAAATGAAACACAGTAACATTTAATTTGACTTTGTATGATTCATCTCTATTTCAGGACTAGTTGCTAGCTGGAAGACTGTTAGAGAGAGAGAGAGAGAGAGAGAGAAAGAAAGGTATTTGTCTCTATTAATACGTTCTCCTGGAATTACGCTTTACTACGTTGTGTTACATCGCCAAGGACGCTATTTCTTCATTTATTTAGGCTCACTTCGTTATTCTGTTCGTGAGTCAGTTTGTCTGTTTGTTAAGGGGGCTGCGGAAAATAATCTGTTGGAATTTTTACGAAAGTTTCACGAAATTTCTGCATCTTTAAACCCAACAAGTGATTACATTTTGTGAGAGGTATCACTGGAACTTTGAGGGAGGAGACATATTTTGGTAGTAGATTGTTCAACCTTCGTGGAGATTTGCAGACTTTTGTTTATTAGCTTTTATTTTTGTTAGAATGATTAAGCAAAAGTTGTGTACGATGTTTTAAGAACATTTTTTCATAAGGGAAGGGACACAACTAGCAACAAATGACTGGATTTTAGAACATTACTTTTAAGGAGAAAGGGCTTACAGGTGACTGGGCTGCTCAGTCTAGCCTCTGCTGTTTCAGGCTTAAGAAGCTTAACAAGCAAGGCTATAGTTTTGTAACCATAATTAGTTCCTCGTTGGACGAGTCGGTAGAGTTCTCGGCTAGCACTCTGCTAGGCCCGAGTTCGAGTCTCCGGTCGGTCAACGAAGAATTAGAGGAATTTATTTCTGGTGATAGAAATTCATTTCTCGGTATAATGTGGTTCGGATTGCACAATAAGCTGTAGGTCCCGTTGCTAGGTAACCAACTGGTTGTTAGCCACGTAAAATAAGTCTAAACCTTCGGGCCAGCCCTAGGAGAGCTGTTAATCAGCTAAGTGGTCTGGTTAAACTATGGTGTACTTAACTTGTAACCAAAGTTAATAAATACTTCTGTAATTAAGTTAAGTATACCTTAGTTTTACCAGACCACTGAGCAGATTTAAGACTAAATGGAGGTTACAGTATTCGTTAACCTGCCAGATTTCGTTTTGCTCCCGCCGACATCCGTTTCTGAGAGAAAAAAAATGTGCTCATAGGGATTTGACGTTGGTACAGATTCGATGTATAAGCTCCACGGGTTTTTAATCTTCTGTCTATTTTTATTACTTGCATGGTTTTCTCTGCTGCGTATGTGGAGGCAATCCCAAAGAACTTTCAACGATGAAATTATACTGTATACTCGAAAGATAAATTTGTTCTCATATCCGTTTCAGAAAACTACTATATTTAGTCACTGGATGTTAAAGATAATAGAGACAAGGCTACTGAATTCTCGAATGTGGAACATAATTATGAAGTCATTCGCTGAATATCGATCTAGATTTCTGTCCAGTCTCACGAATTTTTTTGTGGCTCATAACCAACCTTCTACAATAAGCTAATCAAATCATTGCTAGGGTCACATAAAAATATTCTACAACAATCGTTGAAAAAGTTATTTATTCACTAACACCAAGCAACAAACATAAACAGCCGAACAACAAACAAATTTATTAAAGGAATAACCAACCGGCTTACATTTCTTCTCATTTATATCTAACCAGTCTGTCGTGCAGTAGTTTATCAAATCTAATTAGAATGCTTCTCTGTATCTCTATATGTATGTATCAGTACACATTTTCGAGGATTTGTAAATATGTTTTCAAAACTTTGCTTGTAAATACAAATTTAATATCTTACCTAAGAGACTATTTAACAGCATCCATGATAAGAACATTGTGTCGGCCAATGATCATTTCCATCTCATCCTGATGCTTTGGTGAACTGTCTACTTCTGTTTTTCCCTTTTTTTAACGTGCTTTTTTCCCATTTTTATGGGGTAAGCACGATGCCTTCTTTTGAGGGACTTTGATTTGGCTTTGGGGTAGACAGTAGTCTCGATCGGCTGCCCTGCCTGTCATCGCTTAGACCCTGGTAGCGTATGTACATGTATTGTACTAGTCACTAGCGCCTTTCTCCCAGCAGCGAGAAGTTGTTGCGCAGTTAGGTCGACAGTTCGAGTCGTGTGAGGTGCCTGTTATGTTTTTAGGAGATGTTGCAGTGGCTTTGTTTGTGTGTGCATTAGTCTGTAACACCCATTTGCTTTTAAGCAAACCTATCCATTGATTACATACATAATCCCAGGGTGTCTACACGGATAGCAAAGTGTCCGCCTCTCTGACCGGTCGGCTGCGGACTTGGTGAACTGTCTACTGATTTCCACAAATTGACTAAGTATCTCATTTAGTGGCATAGATCAAGCAATATATCTTCAGCAGTGTCTTGCATTTCATTACCCAAACAGTGCAAACATTTTAGAAGCTGAACCCTTATAGTAAAAGGAGACAACAGTATGACGTGGAAATTTTTCATGTTTTCGGAGCATCTATAATACTAAAATTGGTCAGCAAACTTAATTTATGTCAAATCTATAGGCTTCCATTACAAAACTTTGTTTTGCTATTTAATTAAGAATTAGATATTAGGCCTGATTTATAATTAGATAATGCTATCAATATATTTTTTCTAGAAAAATATATGCTTTTGAGAACTGAAAAAAGAAATAAACAAGTAAAAAATGAGCCGAAGCTTTTTCGGCACAATCAAGTTTTCTATACAGCAGCTACAGTGTATAATCAAGGCCACCGAAAATGGATCTATCTTTCGGTGGTCTCAGTATAATGCTGTATGAACAGCGGCCCATGGAACTTTAAACAGCCCGGTGGTGGCCTATCCTATATCATTGCCAGAAGCACGATCATGGCTAACTTCAACCTTAAATGAAATAAAGACTACTGAGGCTAGAGCGCTGCAATTTGGCATGTTTGATGATTGGAGGATGGGTGAAAAAGTGCGGACAGAAATAAGTGCGGACGGACAGACAAAACCGGCAGAATGGTTTCATATTACAGAAAACTAAAATGTGCTTATCTTTAGAGTGAGGATTAGGCCATTTCATTCCAATGTTACACAAGCCTATATTTAAGTACGATATTTTGTATTTGGGTATTGATGTTCCTAGGAATCATGTATCCATTGTCTAATCTACATTTTCTCATGTTCATTTTATTTATTTAACGTTTTTTCGTACGCAATAGCCTGTCCTCCGTTGTAGTAACGCATACTAGCGCCATCTACAATCGCAACGACGTTGTGATATAAAAGCCAAACAAAGCAGGTAATTTGACTTATTATAGAGAAAGTGTTAGAATGTCTTTTGCCATATCAACACCGGAGTGGAAGTACACTGATTTTTACAAATCAGTAAACTTGTAAATTTGTAGAAGTACTAAGTTAACCTTAGTTTTCATTTTTGTTTTGAATCTTATGGTCCTGCTGAGAAACAAATGAGTTTACCGAATGAAAAAATGATACTGAGGTGACAGATCATATCCATTGTACAAAATGTACCGAAAACACAATAAGTTCATAGGCAAAACAGGCCAAAAGAACAAAATATACCCATTCAATCAAGTGGACAATATGTATGCAATGAACATAATATACCAACACAAAAAGTATGTCATGGAAGTGATTCTCCCATATCCGCAATAATAGAGCCAAGGTCCTGCTGGATAGGGTCAAAATATGGATAAGATTTAAAAAAATCTCTGCAGATGTTAAGTGGTAACTCCGAACAAATACTACCCATTTCTTGTGAATACTGCATAACCTTTAACACTAAATATGCTCATATGCAAAATCAATCGCACTTTAAACTGAAAAATTTATGCAAAAAAACATTAGCTAGCTTATTTTTTTCATATTTGTAACAAAATATACCATATAAATTCCCTTTGTGCAAATAAAGCAAACCTTTTTTCTCTCACAAGCAAGAGACAATATGGTGAATCTACTGTACATACAGTACGATGCCAAATAACATGGGTATCACTTTGTTTTTCCTATTTTGTCTCAGCACATGAAAAATACTGTACAACAATTAAAAATTAATTTTACAAGTAAAAACTTTTTCTCTCTTTTGTATGCAACACACAACACAGTAGGTGTACTGTATGTGGAGTACACTACCAAGGTTATCAATTTGTTTCTCCTATTTTGCTTTAAGATAGTAAACATATAACGCTTAACAATTCATTTCCAACACACACAATGCGGTATGAGTACTGTGCATACTGCAATCTACTGTTTAACATGGGTACCACTTTCTTTTAACATATTTTGCCTAGACAAATGAAAAAAATATGACTTCAAAATAAAACAACGCTTTTTTTCTCTCCGCTTACAAAACCTGTGCTGTTAAAAACTTGTGAGATGGTTAAAAAACCCTCCTCCTTTACCCTTCCTTCAGTGTCCTCTTCCTCCCCCTCCTCAAGGTCGAATATGTCGGTGAGATCTTCTGCGCCTGCAAGGATAACCTCCTGTACCTCCTCCACCTGGGGTGCCCCTGTACCTCCTATGCCTTGTGTGCCTCCTGTGACTCGTGTGCCTCCTCCCGTTACACCCTGGGAAAATTAAGTGGCGAACCAGCAGGAAGAGGCGTAGAAGCATCAAGACGGTCCTGGTCATCAAAGTGGGGCAGCAACACACTAGATTCTTGGAAGAAGGAACCTCACAAATCTAGGAAGTGTGCCAACATGCTCGACTGCAAAAGCTGAATGACTGAGCTACTGAAGAAGTGGATCTCAGTGGGCTTGATTGCACAGGGATTTGGGATCTGAAGAAGTCAACGACGGTACCCTGACAATTCAAATGGCTATTCTGCTTTGCGATGATCTTCCACTAAATTTCTTAAACTTCTGTAGCCAAGTCCAAGGGCCTGGGGCAGTAATTAGGTTACTACAACAAAAGCCATATGTTGCTCCAAAAGCTTCGCATTCTACAAACACTTGTGAACCAATAAAATAAGAAACGGATGACATATGTCGGTTGTGCCAATTTCTTTTTATTTTTTAACAGCATGTTAATTGTTAGTAGTTAGTTACTCATTGTCAAGCTGTTTTTCCTTTTATGAACACTGAAAAAGTGACATGTTCAATCTCAGACTCAGAAAGTATTAGTAAATTACTCACAAAACACTTTCTGGTACTTTTCTACTTTCACTGTAATTCCTGATCAATACAACGTAAGGTTTCGGAACTTCCATAACATACAGTATACTATATAATATACAATAATAAATTTGCTCTTTGCTCTTCATGAAAGCGTGTCTTTCAGTCAATTTCCACGAACTGTGTTTGGCTTGCGGGGGGAGCTCTTTCCTCCCAAACCCCCCAGGTCCCAGGTTACCCCCAGAAAAATCTGATCACTGTATTTTATTTTATATTTTTATAATAGTAATGTAGTTAGACGTTAACCCTTTCCAATCCTGGAGCATGCATAGTGTGCCCGGTGAAAAAAGAATCCTCTGATACTATAGGCACATATACAATGCTTTCAGTATAATCAGTCACTGTTCCATTTAGGCAAAGTTATTCCTTCTGTGGATCTAAGCACCATTTTCTATGGATTCTTTAACTGAACATTCTACACTTTCATCTAAATTTACCCCCAAATTCCCCCCAATATTTTGGTGACCCTGGTAGGATTCTGAAAGAGAATTCCAGGTTAGCATTCAAATCTAATGACTTTCTCTCACATGAAATTACTTTTGCACGATGGAGGAATTTATCAATTAGATTTAATTAGCACATGGTAGCACTATGGTGGGAATGCTCTAATTATTATCAATGAACTAATTTAATCTGAGCTTGGAACAAGTCATGAGGGCAAATGTGTGTGCTAGGCTGTGGGAAACAAGGGGCTTTATGTTAGGAGAATGAAAAGTTGGAAATACTGAAAATGGAGAGAAATTCACAAGAAGAGAAAGATTACTGGCCGCCAGTTACTACTTCAGACATACCTTATTGCATCTGTGCATGGAGCTCCCTTGCAAAAGATGAATTTCAGCTGCAGAAGTATCGACACCTTGCCAGTGTCATAGACAGGACGACCGCACTAACTGCATGTGACTGAGTCGCCTCTTGAGAGGATGGGTGTCTCTCATTCAGGTTCAAGCGTGGAGCACGAAGACATCGGTCAATCTGTAAGAGCAATTTCAGCCAAAAAAAAGGTCGAAGGGAAACAGGTCCTATAGCTAAGGCTACTAGGGTCAGCATAGCAGCCCAATACTGTCCTGGATAGCCCTTCTGTGCCTAACAGCTTTCTCCCCTCCAAAAAATCATACAATGCTAGGGCTAAGATGTTGGCATGGTCCCCCAAAGTCAGATGATATGGGGGTAGGCCTACATTAGGTTCACCCACCCAGGTGGAGTCTCCTCCAGCCACTATTAAATTTGATTTCCTAGCTAAAAGCTGAAAGGACGAATTTTCTAAATATGTGAGAATATATATATATATATATATATATATATATATATATATATATATATATATATATATATATATATATATATATATATATATATATATATATATATATATATATTCTGAGACAGGTAGCAAAACAGTTACAGATAATTTAGCCTTGTGATTCCGACTTTGTGGGTCCAGGGAAACATAAAACAAGAGAAAAAAGGGGGAATTCATAACACAATGAAGAGGCTCTTACTACTGAAGGAAAATACTTTAGAGGTTTTAAAAACGTTAGGTAAACTTTCAGGAGTATAATTACATAAACATTAGTATGGGAAAGAGGAATGCAACAAATTATTGATCCTGAAGGGGATTCCTACAAAAAAAAATTAATGAAACTGGGGGATTCCAGCCAGAGTCCAAGAAGATACCACGATAGAGGGTCCTTCTAAAATGAGAGATATGCAAATTATGCGCCAGTAATGAAAACAGACAGAATCCCCCCAGTTTCATTCATCCCGTAGGAATCCCCTTCAGGATCAATAATTTACTTGCATTCCTCTTTCCCATACTAATGTTTATGTAATTATACTCCTGAAAGTTTACCCACGTGTTTATGTTGTTTTTTCCTTCAGTAGTTTTTAGAGCCTTTGAGGTCATATGAAAAAAAAAGGTTTTTTTTCTCTTGTTTTATGTTTCCCTGGAAAACCACAAAATAAGGAATCACAAGGCTAAATTATCTGTAACTGTTGCTACCTGTCTCAGAATATAATATTATATATATATAACAAATATATATATATATATATATATATATATATATATATATATATATATATATATATATATATAAATATATATATATATATATTCTCACATATTTAGAAAATTTTCCTTTCAGCTTTTTAGCTAGAAATCAAAATTTAATAGTGGCTGGAGGAGACTCCACCTGGGTACTACGTGAACCTAATGTAGGCCTTACCCCATATCACCTGACTTTGGGGGACCATGCTGCACTGAGGGTGCCAAGGGGCTTCGAGGAATTAATAATGGCTTAGCACTGCCGATACTCGAGGGGCACGGACATTTGACAAGAGATTCGGTGATTACTGGCACTCAAATTAAGTAAATGTTACGAGGAAAAGCGTGACTGACTGGACGTCTTTACAGAGCACTTTACCGTAAGGCAGATTTGGTTCCAGCGCAGAAGGCGGTCCGCGGATGACTTGCGATTTCCGAGTGCGAGTGCGATCTTCCATGTGGTAGGATGCAGGGGCTTCGACGTAAAGGGCAAGATGATGGAAACTTCACGAAACGCCAAGCAAATGGAGTGGGTCATCGGTCAGGCCAGCATCGAAGGGAACACGTGGTTGGTGGTTGGGGTACACGGAGGAAAAGTATACTTTGAAAGGCCACGTGGTTAGGAGCTAAGGGCATCGTTGGGCCAGGGCATGGCAGTGATTGTGGTGTCATCTTTACACCATCTTGTCCAGCGCGCATCTGCTGAGCCCTGGGCTGGTTGTCGCTTTTTGACCTCTCCTATGGGCAGGGGGCATGTGCAGCACATAGGGAGGTGAGTCATTTTCAGCTAGTCTGAAAAGAAGCAGCCAGACAGATTCACTTTTGCCTCGAAAAGGAATTACCTACTTAAAGGGAATGGCCTACAATCGGTTTTAATCCCTATATTCTGACCGTGCGAAATATCGATCGGCTGACAGGAAATGGGGGAGAAAAAAAAAGGAGGAAGCAATTTAGTAAATGGGGAGAAAAAAGGAGGAAGCAATTTGCTAGTGAGTCTTGCTAATTATAATAACTCCCACACAAGATGATGTACACACCTTCATTCAGGTGTGAACATCGATATGTAAGAATAAGCTTTGAAAATGCTTTACGTTACTCTCTACATTCTGCCTTGCAATAAACTTTACTCCTAAGGATTTATGAAACTGCGACATTACTTTAATAATATACTGGAACAAATTTCTTTAACAGGACAGATTATAAGACCAAAGTATATGAGGCTATGGCAAACAAATTAAAAGAAAGGTTATTGTTTAAGAATTAAAATACATGGTTACTTAATTTTAGATATCCCCTAAATGCATGCAGTTAGTACAATCTGCCTTGAAGAGGCTGTATAAATGATAAAACAGTTTATTTTTACAAATGGCATCCCTTTACGTGCATATTGTAAAGACTATGACCTCATTCACCAACCTGACCTTACTCTGGGATGTTTTGACAGATGTAGGCGAGCGAGAGTATTCTCGAGTTTTAATTCCGCCAACCTTTTAAACTATGCTAATTTTATGCATCCACTGCCCCAGGGTACGAGAGCTATAAATAGACACTCAATGTTATGACAGGTGAGCAGACAAAACACGTGGGGTCCTAGGACAAACAGAGTTCTTAGAAGAAGAGGAATGGAAAAAAACAATATGTAAAATAAATCAAGGAAAAATTAACGATGTTAGGAAGGAAAACGTGACTGCAATTGAAGGGCGGGACACGTCTCTCGGAGCTTACAAAAGGGGCATTTAAAATCACAAGGGCAAGAGTCTATGACTCGGGATTCATTAAAAGGAAGGAGGGAGAAGTGGGGGAGGATTACTCGCACCCGCGGAATGAGTTGGGGAATGTGGACCCCTAGATTGTCGTGAAGTCTGTGGGGACTGAAAGTCCTGCCCTAGGATGACGTCATAGCCTCCGGGGAGATGGCTTGCTACTGCAAGATTGCAAATTTTTTATTGTTGAGGTCTTGTGACTCTCAATTGGACCTTAGGGAGTATCATTTTGAATTGATTTACTCCCTCGATCGTGACGAGTTTTCGTCTATTTATGATATCTCCATAGGGAACTCTGTCCCTTCGGATGAGGGAGATTTGCGTGCCCGAGACCTCGAATGCCATGACACGGCGCGCAGGGTGGCTGCCTCACGGAGGGGTCACATATACGGGCTCTTCAGCTGGAGGCCTAATGACTTGGGGTTTGTGACGTCCAAGGCGACGGTGGGAGTGTTTGATTTATTATTGTTCGGGCATTTCGCCCATGCGGGAGAATGGCCATAAACCTTGCATGCCGTGCAAAAGGTCTAGCTAAAGTCTTACCGTGCTGCCCTGTGGAGGGCGCAGGCGAGTTATTGGGTGGTTTGCCAGGAGAGGCGCCGGTTTGTTGCTCTGGCACTGTTCGGAGAAATGTCCTGTTTTCTTGCAATAATGGCAAGTGAGGGGCTTGCCTGAGTTCCCATTCTTGTGGAATTTGATCCTCCCGAGGAGGGCGGGGACATCTTCCGCACCATGGATCCTTCTTTTGAGGGTGGTGAGTTTCCACGTGTCTGCTATCCAAGCAACACTCGGTGAGTGTTGCTGGGGCTTTTTCCACTACATGAGTGGCGAGGGCAGGAGGGGCGTGCGCAGGAAATGCTCAATTTAAATTTTTCGGTACCTCGGGCGGCGCTCGTGGCTCCCCGGACTCGAACCATTTTGCTGATCCCCGCTCCGAATGGTACGTCCAATCGGACCAAGTCTCTTGGCTGCTCTCTCCAACGTTCCCCTATCCTCTGCCGAAAGGGCATGGTAGGCAACGAGTGCCTTTCCGCCCAGGAATTTAGTGAGAACAAGGGAGAGTTCTGCGGGGAGAGGTCGGCACTCCAGGACTCGTTCGGCACTTTCAAAGCCATACTTCAGGCTCGGACTCTGTCCATTTTGGCATGAACGAGTGAGCTTGGCTGAGGGCACTCATTCCCGCCACAGGATGGGGGTGGCGTTCTGTTGTTCTAACATCTGGAGCTCATGGGCGCGCTGTTGCTCTCAATCTTCCCATTCTCTCTCCTCTCTTCTCTCTTGGGCCATTCTTTCTCTCTCGTTCTCTGCACGTTCTTTCTCCTTCTTCTGCCGTTCTATCTCTCTCTCCGCCTTGGCATCATCCACTCGCTCTTGAACCCAGTCTCTCAGATCTTGCCCCGATAGTCCCATGTCCTTTCCAACGGACATGTAGAATTTGAAGTCCTCGCTTTGTTGGGCTCTGGTATTAGCCATCTCGAAATAATAGTTATATGGACTGGACTCTCTAGCGAATCAAATATGTCTGAGAAGACTCAGATTGTCTGAAAAGACTCAATTGCAGGAATCTGAAACACTCAGTTGTTCAGACTGCAGGAGAATGGATCTGTCTGAATAAGACAATTGATCAATAAGTCTTAGGAGACTTTGTTAAAGTTTAATATGTCTGAGTAAGACGTGGCTGTTCGTAGCAAACGAATTTCAACATGCGTCTCGGAAGACGTAGCTGGATTTTATGTCACGCTCAGACTTGGCCGACTGTAGTGAAATTAAGGAGTTGTTCTAACGAACTAGAAGCATCAGTCCCGTAAGGGCTTAGTTGTGTGTGAAATACACTAATATAATGTCTCAAAGGACTTAATTTTTGGGTTTCCCAGGAATTAGAAATTCTCGCCTTGTGCGACGACAATTTTTTTTGGAGTCTCTCAGGACTTGGAATTTGGTTGAGGAATTCATCACCACGTGAGACGAGAATTTTAGTAGGGCCCTCTTTAGGACTTGGAATTTGGTTGAGGAATTCTTGCCACGCAACGTAGAATTTTAGTAGGGTCTCTTAGGACTTGGAATTTGGTTGAGGAATCCCTGCACTACGAGCGACGTAGAATTTAGTAGGAGTCTCTTAGGACTTAGAATTTGGTTGAGGAATTCTTGCCACGTGCAACGTAAATTTTAGTAGGAGTCTCTGAGGACTTGGAATTTGGTTGAGGGAATTCTCGCCACGTATGCATATGAATTTTATTTGGTTTGCCGAGAACTTGAAATACGATTCGTCCTTTTAGGACTTAGAAATTACTAACAGGAAAAACCGGAAGAAAAATGTTTGCTTAGAAATGAATAAAAAAAGTTACACACACGGGCATGGGCGGGGGGTGAAGTTCGTCTGACAATCCGGAGTTATTTTTAGACTCTGTGTGAATGAAACCGTCTATTTATAGACCGTCTGGGACTCCAGGGAATTTCCCGGTCGTCTGAGAGGATAACAGTAAAAATGACTTGGTAATTTCCCCTAGAAACGAAGTTCAAATTTCTCGTTCCTAACACCTAGTTCGAGTTTTAACTACACTGAGAGAATTTCAGCAATGCAAGCTGACTTCGTCTTGTCCCACGTGGGAATTTATTCGTGCCTAAATAATAATTTGCTAGTCCGAAATGCGAAGTAAAATTTATCACAGAGGAATTTCTTTCGTACTGTTCCTCAAAGCAAAGAATATGGCAAGGATTTAACACAGAGGAGTTTCGCATTATTCCTCGAAGTAAAGAATGGTTAGCACTGGTTATTTCTAACTATATCCTGAAAGGCACGCATTAGGGAATCTAATACGGCGGTTCTCTTCTCTCAGTGAATACATGCCTCCTATTTCTAATTCCTAGGAACAGTCACGATTGTAAAAAAATTTTTACTAAGATAAACACATTACTTACGTGGAATTTCCGGATCTGTGTGCTGGTTTTACACACAAGGTTAATAATTGTCTCATACCCAGCGTAGCTTTGCTAATTGCTGATTTGGCAGATGCAAACCCAAACAAAGCAGAAAACAAATGGGTGGATGCAACCGCTAAAACGAGAATCTCAGGCAAGGTCGCCCTTTTATGTTTTTTCTGGCAATCTAGTTTGAAATATTTTCTGTGAGACAGGTAGCAACAGTTACAGATAATTTAGCCTTGTGATTCCGACTTCGTGGGTCCAGGGAAACATAAAAACAAGAGAAAAAGGGGAATTCATATGAGCGTAAGGCTCTTACTACTGAAGGAAAATATTACGCAAACACATGAGTAAACTTTCAGGAGTATAATTACATAAACAACATTAATATGGGAAAGAGGAATGCAAGTAGATTATTGATCCTGAAGGGGATTCCTATGGGGTGAATGAAACTGGGGGGATTCCAGACACATTCCAAGAAGATACCACGATAGAGGGTCCCTCTGAAATGAGAGATATGCACATTATGCGCCAGTAATGAAAACAGAAAAAAGAATAATGAAATCGAAGCTGCATTGAGGGTGCCAAGGGGCTTCGAGGAATTAATAATGGCTTAACACTGCCAATACCCGAGGAGCACGGACATTTGACAAGAGATTCGGTGATTACTGCACTCAAATTAAGTAAGTGTTACTGAGGAAAAGCGTGACTGACTGGACGTCTTTACAGAGCACTTTACCGTAAGGCAGATTTGGTTCCAGCGCAGAAGGCGGTCCGCGGATGACTTGCGATTTCCGAGTGCGAAAAGCGATCTTCCATGTGGTAGGATGCAGGGCTTGACGTAAAGGGCAAGATGATGGAAACTTCACGAAACGCCAAGCAAATGGAGTGGGTCATCGGTCAGGCCAGCATCGAAGGGAACACGTGGTTGGTGGCTGGGGTACAGAGGAAAAGTATACTTTGAAAGGCCACGTGGTTAGGAGCTAAGGGCATGTCGTTGGGCCAGGGCATGGCAGTGATTGTGGTGTCATCTTACATCATCTTGTCCAGCGCTGCCTGCTGAGCCCTGGGCTGGTTGTCGCTGACCTCTCCTATGGGCAGGGCATGTGCAGCACATAGGGAGGTGAGTCATTTTCAGCTAGTCTGAAAAGAAGCAGCCAGACAGATTCACTTTTGCCTCGAAAAGAAATTACCTACTTAAAGGGAATGGCACCACAATCGGTTTTAATCCCTTATATTCTGACCGTGCAAATATCGATCGTCTGATTGTAAATGGGGAAATATAAAAACAGGGGAAGCAATTTGCTAGAAGAGTTCTTGCTAATTATAATAATATATAAATATAAATATATATATATATATATATATATATATATATATATATATATATATATTATCATATATATTATCATATATATTATATATACATTATATATATATATATATATATATATATATATATATATATATATATATATATATATATATATATATATATATATATATATATATATATATATATATATATATATATATATATATATATATATATATGTAGAATCTACTGTCACTTTACCAGACACATGTAATTCTAATAGCCACAATGCCCTATCAGCTATCGAATTCTTCGCGCTTTTTGGATATGTTGTAACTACGAAGCCAAAATATCGAAACGTAAGAAATTGAAGAACCTGTGAACGCCTGTCTCGGGAAACGAACCCACATTACCATATTCACAAGGAGGTCGCGTTGCCGACCTGACCACGAGAAGAATAAAAGTCTATTACCTCTCGTACATACATATACCTGTTGTTTTCAGATATATTTATTAGAGCTGGAATAGACCCATCCTCACCATCGTAGCCAAGTGGGCAATCGTTTTTATTGCTTTTTTTTAGGCTGAAATATATATGTAGAATCTACTGGTCACTTTAGCAGACACACATGTAATTCAATAGCCACAATGCCTTCTTAACTTCTCAATTCTTCACGCTTTTTGGATATGCTTGTAACTAAGGAATCTGGAAATATCCAAACGGAAGAAATTGAAGAGCCTGTGAGCTCCGGTCGCGGGAAACGAACCCGCATTACCATATTCACAAGGAGGTCACGTTGCCGACCTGACCACGAGAAGGATAAAAGTCTATTACCTCTCGTACATAAATATACCTGTCGTTTTCAGATATATTTATTAGAGCTACGGAATAGACCCATCCTCACCATCGAGCTAAGTGGCCAATCGTTTTTATTGCTTTTTTTAGGCTGAAATATATGTAGAATCTACTGGTCACTTTTAGCAGACACACATGTAATTCTAATACGTGTGTGTGTATATATATATATATATATATATATATATATATATATATATATATATATATATATATATATATATATATATATATATATATGTATATGTATATATATATATATATATATATATATATAATATGTGTGTGTGTGAAATATATATATATATATATATATATATATATATATATATATATATATATATATATATATATATATATATATATATATATATATATATATATATATATATATATATATATATATATATAATTATGTATGTGTGTGTGTACATATATATATATATATATATATATATATATATATATATATATATATATATATATATATATATATATATATATATATATATATATATATATATATATATATATTTATATATATTATATATACTATATAACTATATATATATATACTGTATATATAATTATATATATATATATATATATATATATATATATATATATTGTCACGAGGTGTTCCAAGTACTGGGTTATAATAACTAGTCCCTTAGAATTAAAGATTTACCTCACTGTGGCCAGATACCTGAACTCTCATAACAATAAAATTACAACTGGGTACTCTAAAGGCAAACAGTGATCCCTTAAAATCTTACTAATCATGTGAGGAGAAAATCAGACTAAGTTTATCAAAACAGTGTGAGGTATCAACATTTTAAGCACGAAATGTACTAAAGTAAAAGGGCATCACTCCACCAAACAACTTTAGCTGTTTCCCTGGTCTTGATTCACTTCAGCAAAACTAAAGGAACAAAATTTGTTTGTAACTATGCCTTATGCACACAGTTAATCCTTTCACTGGAGGCAGTAAATGAAACTTTGTTGTAAAAATTTTAAATACAAAAAATTATTCTTAAATTCAAAATTTATAAATAGAATTCGCAATCTGAAAAGATTTACTATTACTTGAAAACATCACAAAATTTAATTAATTCCTGAGTTAAATTACAAAGGTTAATTTATCAAGAAATTGAGTTAATCAAGCAAAATTTAACCTATTCAGAAATACTTAAGATTTGAAAAGTAAATGAAAATTAAGTCAAGTCTGAAATGTTAAATTATTAAGAAATACTTAATATTCTATGTAAATAAATGTTAAATCACCACTACATAAAATGTGAAAAATTAAGAGATTACAAACTTATAAAATATGGCCAAGTGTTAAATTCACAAAGAACTAAACAAATAATTCAAAAAGAATCAAATAACTGAAATGACATTAAGAACACACTATTTCACAAAACATGAAACATGAAATGGAGAGTAGATTTACTAAAGCAAAATTCCGTAATATATCGACCTAATTATACCATGGTAATAATAAGTAAAAGTCACTTTACCTAACACAAGCTTGTGAAATTTTTCACAAAATCACCCCAAATGCAGCTGCTCAAGATTCACAAAACACACTTTTTTGATAGGCACTGATACCAATACATATACTTTTTACCACTGTTATCAGATCTCAAAAGGTAAGTTTAATGTCAATGAACACACAAAAATTTTACATTAATAACTTCTCTCTTTTGAAGAGAGAGAGAGAGAGAGAGAGAGAGAGAGAGAGAGAGAGGAGAGAGAGAACCATACAAAAGGTCTCTGAAGTTAGAATGAGCAAATTTTTAGGGCTCCAGCTAGAAGTAAAACTCCCACAGAGTTACGTCATTACATTTTGTGAGACAGATACAAGAGAAAATTCTAAAAAGGAAAATGACGCCAGTTCCTGAGCAAAACGTCTTGGGGCCAAAACTAACACATTAGAACAATACGTGATCAGAGCAATGTAATCTTAAACATGATGCAATTACCATGTGCTTATACTCCCAGTAAATCTAAAAAAAAAAACACACATGGGACTTGAACAGAAAATCGTATTGAACAGAGCTTTTAATGAAATCTTAACACGATCAAAATAGACTGCAGCTGGCTGATCATAATTGCCATGTTTATAAAAAAGACGAAGACCCAAAGTTGGTTTTCAGAATGGAGCAGCCTACTTTATCTTGACCTGTCAACACGTTATCTATCGCGATGACACTCAAACCAAAACAAAGCATTTGCTATCACAAGTACAGAACACATGTGGCCTGGAGACAAAATGCGCAATTACATACAACATTATTATTAAAAGCGTATTATTGATTCTTGTAAAGATCTGACATTACAAAGAAATTTATACATAACTATCATTAACATACAGAATATACTACATAGCATCTCTTGCATAAAGAAAAAAATGACAATTGTATATATATATATATATATATATATATATATATATATATATATATATATATATATATATATATATATATATATATATATATATATATATTCAGAGGAAGACAGGACCAAAACTACACATCACTAGGCTGTCTTATTTATTTTAAAACCAACGTTTCGTAATTTTGTACAAATTACATCTTCAGGGCTGTGCATAGAAAAGATAAAAAATAAATATAATAAGTACAGTCTTAGAATACCTTTAAAATGTTACAGTAAAAATGAAATAAATAAAAATAAAAAACACAACCAACCCTAGAGGTGAAACAGTAAAACTAAATGGAAAGAAGCCACCACAGTAAGGGTTAAGCTAAATACAGTTGACCAGCGGATGTGGGTATTTAATGATGGTACAAGTTGTTTTATAAATAACGACTCTAAGACACTTAAATCTTGAGGTTGGCAGTATGACCGATGACATTAAAATCTTTGTTCTCAATGTAGGTTTACATTGTTTTTTGAATGGTTCTGATGTTGGAGTGCTCTGGGTTCGAGATTCTGCTACCTGTGCGGAAACTAATTCCCCGATGTGAATCAATGCGCACCTTAAGAAGCCTACTGGTGGATCCCACGTAAATCCCTAAAATACATTTAGGGCAAGTATTTATAGATGACACCAGAGGAATTTTTATAAGGACAATTTCAAGACTAATTCCATTTTACCCTTCTACAAGAGCAATCTTCACATCTAACTGGAATTTTCATAATTAATTTGGCTGATTAACTGGCCTTCCCCAGGCTAGTAATATAGAAAGTTAAATCAATTACTAAATAAGCATTTCTGTAAAGACCTGAAGTCCTAACAGTACAAAAAAATTAATTTCTTTTGCAGACCTTTCCATATATCAGTGACTTAACCTTTCAAAAAAAGATTTACTTTATCCATGAACATTTCCCAGCCATATCAGCTAAATTAATTCCCAAAAACCCTTTGAGTATTGGCTCTTTAAGATAAAGGATCAGCTGTGTCCTTATATGTCCTCTGCTGTCATCTATAAATATACTTGCCCTAAATGTATTTCAGGGATTTACATGGGATCCACCAGTAGGCTTCTTAAGGTGCTCATTGATTCACATCGGGGAGTTAGTTTCTGCACAGGTAAGAATCTCAGAACCCAGAGCACTCAATATCAGGAACCATTCAAAACAATGTAAAACCTACATTGAGAACAAAGATTTTAGTGTCATCGGTCATACTGCCAACCCTCAAGATTTAACAATCTTAGAGTCGTTACTTATAAAACAACTTGTACCATCATTAAATACCCATACATCCGCTGGTCAACTGTATTTAGATTAACTCCTTACAGTGGTGGTTTCTTTCCATTTACTTCCTTACTGTTTCACCTCTAGGTTGGTTGTGTTTTTATTTTTATTTATTTCATTCTTACTGTAATATTTTAAATGTATTCTAAGACTGTAATTATAATTATTTTTTTTATCTTTTCTCATGCACAGCCTCAAGATGTAATTTTGTACATAATTACGAAACGTTGGTTTTAAAATAAATAAGACAGCCTAGTGATGTGTGGTTTTCGTCCGTCTTGCTCTGGATATGTTTTCTGAGTATTTCCCTGTTCCCCTGTATATATATATATATATATATATATATATATATATATATATATATATATATATATATATATATATATATATATATATATATACATACAGGTGAAAAATAAGAAACGGGTGTAGGTCATGATTTCACTTTATGCAACCATTGAAATAAAGGACTGATTCTTACAAATATAGATAATTCCCAAATATATATACTACAGGAACAGTACTGACAAACATACACAATCTTAGAGACTACAAATCCACCCTCAGGCCAATGTCGAGGTAGGTCTTAGTGGCGTCATCATCAAAACTCATTTGGCTAAAAATCACAATATACTTTCTGATCACAATTGACTGGCAAACAAACCATAGCTGCCTCAAGATCCACACCTGACAGGTGTCATATGGGGTTCGAGTTTGTGAAACTCATTACTCTTGCTACCCCTGTACTGTGTTTAAAATATGATATTCCTATTTTCATACATCTCTGCTGCCTACCTTAAAATTTAAACAGTTTACAAATTTTTTTTGATAAATAAAGGATCAAGTTTATCTGAAATCCCTTGACTGATATTCATATTATGGCTGTAAACAGTCTTTATAAAAGCTAGATTCAATGAAGATTCCTTTCCAGTGTATTATTAGAATATACAATCCTTTTAACCAAACACAGTTGATAGCATGATTGTTCTCACTAACATGTACAAATATATATACTGTTCCTTGTATATATCTCACATTTTCTTATGCTGTTCAATTCTTTTTCCAGTGCTTTTTGTGTATATATATATATATATATATATATATATATATATGTGTATATATATATATATATATATATATATATATATATATTTCCATATATATATTCACTGGATACTATATTTTAGTTTTCTTGTCTGTGTGTGTGTTTTTCTGTCTGTGCAAAGTTTGTGTGTGTCCATATAAATCTTACAATCATGAAGCTGCAAATTGGTATGTTGATCAAATCCACGCTATCTCCAAACATCCCAGATGGGAAATTACCACCTAAGGGATATTTCGAGGTCATTTAAGTTAATTAGATATTAATCGACATTTGTAGCAACGATATTGTATATAAATCACAGTGTGATTGCAAATTTCATAAATACATACATACATACATATATACCGAGACCACCGGAAGATATATATATTTTTGGTGGCCTTGATTATATATATAAAAGCAATATCACGGTTTTGCCTCATAATCTGATTAAAGTCACATTTTTGTTACCAAGATAGTATCCTTTTTTATTTAACTAGATGTCGGACAAAAGAATCATTTAACTGTTTCTTTCTTCCACCTTATTACAGCATATTTGGAATCTGAGCAAATAAAGTAAGGATATAAACGAACTCTAATGATCAGAAGTTAATGTACAGAAGAGGGTTAATTGGTAAATGTAATTCAGAATGAGAAATGATTGTCGAAGAGAATTTAGACCAGTTCGACAAGGTTAGTTTTTCTCACATACGCTGAATGGCGAAAAATGAAGGCAGGTTGAAGTTGAAGTTTTTGGTTTCAGTCCTCCCAAGGCAGTGAATAAAAAAAATGGACTTCAGCTGTCACCGTGCCGATCCCATCAAAACAACACTCATGGCAGTAACCATCCATCCAGGCAGTCTCAGTGATGATTCCTTGACAAAGAAGACTGAACGCTGGTCCCCGAGACGACGAGGCCAACACATTACCAACTGTACTAGCCAGACAGTATGTCTGAATGATATGAAAATAAATGGAGCTTACATGAATTTGAGAATTCTTGATAGAATAACAACCTAATATACAACCTGATTCAAATAGCTGAGTAATGGAAAACCTAGCAAATCGAAACCTCATGCTCCATAAAAAAAATACAGTTGGTTGCTGTAAGCACGTAACAGTTCACTACGCTTAAAACATAGTCCATTGGCAAAACCAGTATTTACATTTCTTTTGTACCTAACAATTAGATAACTTTGTCTCTAAGTAGAAATGAAAACAGTTCTCTTTGGTTTCTATCAAAGAAAAGACTTTTTATCCGTCTTTTCCTAACCATAATTATTG
>NC_089789.1:3176568-3201568 GCF_040412425.1 Macrobrachium rosenbergii | reverse complement strand
TAATATATATATATATATACTGTATATATATATATATATATATATATATATATATATATATATATATATACAAACACGTACACACACAAAACACACAGTTATGATTTAACCATGATAAGTATTTCCCAGTTAAATCGAATATATGTATATATATATATATATATATATATATATATATATATATATATATATATATATATATATATATATATATTATACACGATTTAACCTTGGGAAATGTTTCCTCATGAGCCAGTTACAGACTCTAAACTAATGATTTCATTTACTTACCTCAATATTTGTGTAAATCTGACTGCTGTTGATTCAGGAAATTGTAAAAAAAAAAAACAAAGAAAAGGGGGAATATATTTAAGCTGATTGCTCTACTCACAAGGCAATTGCAAGTAAACACTGTAGGGTAAGTTTTAGATTACGTACATTTACATTAAATGACCAATTAGAAGATGAAATGTATTAAACAGGTAGGCAAGGCCTGAGAGATTAACAATAACCACGAACACTTGAAGGTAGATCCATCGATGTGACGATGCTGGTTTACGAAGGGCAAGGCACAATCAAGGAAGAATTCCATGAGAACCCTCTATAAACGGAAAGATTTGCGAGTTAAAGGCCAGTAAAGACACAGTAAAATATTCATAGGACAAGGCAGTGCACAGAGGGTACCAGGGATGCCTTGAACACACGATTTTACATAACTATTCAAACACTGGGATTTTTGTAACTCTTCTCCAACAAGGCGAGGTTAATATGGAAATACTGCTCTTAGAAATGAAATTAGGAAGTAAAGGCGAGAATTGAAATAGTGTTACTGAATGAAAAGAAACTTTGTAACAGATCACTTTACCCCTAGAGAAGAGTGGCTTCAGCGTGAGTAAAGGCGGCAGAGGAGGGCTAAGGCCTTCACTATTAAGAATACTAAGGCCCCCTACAAGATAGGACCACGTGGAAGGGGCATGGCTGTCTGAAGGAGGCGGGAATGCAAAGGTCAGTTGTGTCTCGCTCACTTCCAGCTATGTCCCTAACTCTTGTTCCTTCGCTCAGGCCCTCTTATGACCTCGGGTTAGGGAATTACGATGCTTTCCTCATGAAGGTGGAGTTAGTGTCGTTCCCCTATGCGTGCGTATGATTTAAATCGCTGGTCGCCTCTTGACAAGCCCATCCCAGGTGTTCCTGCAGGAGCCACAGCTATCTGTTAATCCGGTTTATTCTGACCCTTACCAGAAATTAATCTCCTCCTAAGCTCGTGTCATGAAAACAAAGGGCTTCCCAGAGTCCCATGTTTAACAGACAAAGTTGGGGAGGTATACAGAGGGCAATTAACGAATTTAGGGAGGGGCCAATCTTCCTTTCTCCCTTCGTTGTCAGGTGCGCTAAGCAATGCACCTTATTTTTATTTTCAGCTTTAAATTAAATATGCTTGTGAAGACATAGAAATATATATATATATATATATATATATATATATATATATATATATATATATATATATATATATGTGTGTGTGTGTGTGTGTGTGTGTGTATAACTGAATCACGAAAATATGGAACGTGATGAATATATAAATAAAGATAAAATCCACAGAAGGGAAACGGAAACACTGGAGTGCTGCGAGGCCTTTCGACACTAGTCCTTTACTTAGCAGACTGAAGAAATATAAAAGTATGTTTACAAAGAAAGCTCATATAAATGACAGGTGGGGATTATAAAGGAAACATATGTACCTGGAATCCAACACAATTGAAGAATTAGTAGAACTGCCAAAACAGGATTAAATATATAAGAGGTTTTTACAAAGGATTAGGATCAACCGTTCAGGAGCAGGGACAGGACAATTAAAAGATTATACAGGTTCGTGAGACTGACCACCTAAAAATTGTTAGTACTACACAATAATTATCTTTTTTTTTTTGTAAACAATAATAACTTTTTGCAAGATGAACATTTTTACAAATAAAAAAAATTATATCAAACATACGGATATATAAAAATATATATCAAGTAGCTACCTTGTAATTAAGTCAGTGATTTTATCTTTTAGGTCATTCTTGAACATTTTTCTAATACAGGGCCAAATAATACATGCCAGGGCTAAGATTAAAATTACAACTGGAAGTAAGCTGGATAACAGCGGACTCCAATAGATTTCTTGAAGAGAAATCTTTCGATCTAACAATCACTGAACTTTCAGTCCAATTTATCCTGTGAGAGTTTTCACTTAAATGAATGAATATAGCATTGGATGCTTGTCCAGTTTTGACTGAATACTTATGTTGCTTAATGAGTACATCTAAATCTTTGCTAGATTGGCCAATATAAAAAGAGGGCAATCAAACATGGAATTTTATATATTATGTTGTAGTTTTCTTTAGGGCTATTTTTATTAACATTCTTTTGAGTGTGTTATTATAAGAAAAAAACGAGGTTTTTTCTTATAATAACACACTCAAAAGATAGTTAATAAAAAATGTGTGGTATATGTAATGCAAAGGAGAAGGCTGGGGAAGCTCGTTAGAGATATTATGGCCATGTAAAGCAATCAAGAGAGCTAAGAACATGACAGTGATGGGGGGGGGAGGAGTGTGGGGCGTCAACGGATCAGATGGATGGATGTGATGTGGTGAGGAGGGATATGGGTGAGGTGGGACTGTGGGAAGAAGATGCTAGGAACAGAAATAGATGGAGAAAGTTGACTTGAGCGGCCAACCCTGCTATACAGTGGGACTAATAAGGTCGAAAGAAGAAGATATATATATATATATATATATATATATATATATATATATATATATATATATATATATATATATATATATATATATATATATATATATATATATATATATATATACTGTATACATATATATATATGCCCTTTGTTTTCATATTAAACAGGTATATAAATATTAATTGAAACTTATGTAAATTTTTCATTTGAATAAAAACCCATAAAATGGTGAGCTTGGGGCTATCGTTATTTCTTTAGTAATTGAACATTGTTTTCAAATTTTGATATTATGCGATAAAGCAAAAGATAAGGTACATTGATTCTGCTGAAACCTGTATTCATTTTTGTAGAATCATGAGTGAAATTATCAATATCATTACAGCAATTTTAACGACTAAAGTTGCTATCTTGATTTCGCATTCTGACGAGTTAAACTAATACTACAATTTTACAAATGAGTAGGGTTTTAAATTAGTAATCATTATTATTTTGTTATCAATATTTTCCATAGGATCTTCATTTTAAATGCCTACAACGTATTGCGTTAAGAAAAAATATTACATATCTCAATTTACATATATAATCATAATTATTTTTATTCAGAACAAGCCCTCAGGGGCCATTGACTTGAAATCCAGGCTTCCAGAGAATATGGTGTTCATTCGAAAGAAGCAACTGAAGGTGATGGAAAATACAGAAAGGGGAGATGAATTATTAATGAAGAAATTGATAAATAAATAAAAATGTAAGTAAAATATTAAAACACAAGTTGAACTGCATTAGGATAGAAGTTCCAGTTGCACGATATCCTCTGAAGGGGGGCTGTGCCACAGTACAGCGGTGTCAGGAATAAATGCTATATATGAATAACCAACTAATTTCTCAGTTGTGCTGCAGGCAGTGTCGCCTAAATGTGTTATAGCAGTTTGTATGAAAGTTCAAACCGGCAGCTTTGTGTAAAATTTCACTTTTGAGTTTTGATGTTTTGAGCATAGACACCTCCTTGGACAGGGGTGTGCTGTGAACTGCCTTATGATGATTTCTTATGCCATTTTAACTGAACTGGTCTACTGCTCAGTTGTTTAACTCTGAACATTTGTCAGTATATCAGTCATGATACATACATACATATGCCTAAACATACAAGTGCACACACACACACACTTACGCATATATACAGTATGTATATATATATATATATATATATATATATATATATATATATATATATATATATATATATATATATATATATATATATATATATATAAAGGGATAATGTATCCATTATCTGATGCTCCTTCGTTGGCTCTAGAAGTTCAAGTACATTATTAGTAATTTAGGGTTCCACCAAAATATTCAAGTATTTCTCCAAATAGCATAACTTTTTTGCGTATAATCTTTACTGTTGTAGGTATGGAAAATCTGGGAACACCAAGAAGCTTCCTGCAGGCGCCATTAACGTTTGGGAAAGCGATGACGTACTTTTGTTTCATCTGAATCCGACACAGTTAACCAATTTAATTAGTGAGGATGCCTGCCAGTTGCTAAAACTGTGAATTAGGCACGACAAAAGTTATCACTACCCAAAACTTTATTCCCAAAAATTTAATATGAGTAATAAATTATTCCGCAAAAAAATAGTTTTTTTTAATGAGTGATGGAACTTTTCCCATGTAATCTTTACTTATATAGATATAGGAAAAATAAATCAATGAATTTTTTTTATATTGTCAGTGCATATTTGGAGTTCATACAATCCTCTCTCTCTCTCTCTCTCTCTCTCTCTCTCTCTCTCTCTCTCTCTCTCTCTCTCTCTCTCTCTCTCTCTCTCTCTCTCTGTGAAAAAAAAAAGTATATCTTAGTTTAACCAGACCACTGAGCTGATTAACAAACACATCTGCTCCCGAGAATACAATGTATATGAGCTAACAAAATGTTTGGCAAACTTTATTATTCTGCGTGAAAAAAGGAGAAACATCTCCCTTGGAATAAAGTCGTTTTGTAAGTATTCCATTTCGTTGCTGTAAAAGACATTTAATATTAATATACATACGGATTTTCTCTATATAATGGATAGGCTGTTAAGTGAGTCATTATTTTAATATATCTGAGTCACCTCCATCTTAATCAACCCATGATGAAAATGGACTTACACATTTAAGGACTCTAGTATTATATGTGAACTGACTTTACAAATGTTTGTAATCAGTGAATTGACCAAGCCACTTGTTCATGCGGTAGTCTTAGAAATTGTGGCATAGGCGTGGTACATCTATAGTATTTTTTCTAATCTACTTTCAGCCTAATAAATGTAAATTACAGAAAACAAAAGTTAATCACAGTTATATATATATATATATATATATATATATATATATATATATATATATATATATATATATATATATATATATATATATATATATATAAACAGCTCCCAGCATCACGTTCAATGAATATTCAGACAATGAGGATATTTTGGGAGTACTACTGCAGTGAGTTCTTAAGTGATGTCAGTTTGCAATAAGTATTGCAGGATGAATGAATCCTTCGTAATGAGCGACTTCTGCACATGAAAACTAATTGCTGACGTTGCATAAAAATATCATTTTTGGTGGGTGATTCATTTGGCGTCACTGTTCCTTTGCTTAAACAAGTTTTACTACCCCGTGGCCCAGACCGGTGTAATACTCCTGGCTCTACTCTCGGTAGGTGTTCCTGGATATAAATGATTGCCTCTTTAGATCTTCGGCCTGACCTGCCACTACGACCTCGAAAAATGCTTTGCGGTTTCTTTATTCTTAAACATTATATTTAATCATTATATTTTTTATTATTTTTTATTATAAGACTGTAATGATTAAGATTTCTTTCACTCATTACTTGCTTAAAAGGAATTAGAGAGCTTTTTTAATAATAATAATAATAATAATAATAATAATAATAATAATAATAATAATAATAATAATAATAATAATGTACCATTCAAACAGAAATTACTTTTTAATTCATAATTAATAATTAATAATAATAATAATTAATAATAATAATAAGTAATAATAATAATAATAATAATAATATTCAATAATAATGTGACTTCTAAACAGAAATACCATTCAATAATAATAATAATATTTTAATAATAATAATAATAATAATAATAATAATAATAATAATAATAATGTACCTTTCAAACAGAAATACCATTCATTCAATATCATTTTTAATAATAATATTAGACCTCTCAAGCTTTTTAATAATAATAATAATAATAATAATAATAATAATAATAATAATAATAATAATAATAATAATAATAATAATGTACCTTTCAAACAGAAATACCATTCATTAATGTTAATGTACATCTCATGTAACGTATTAGTGTAAATTATTTAGTTGATGCCAAATGCCGGGTGTGTAATTATGAATCTTGCCTCTCCTTTCTGGGTAGACTTAATTTTTCTTTCCTCGGTGCAACTTTTCCCCTTCTGGATTTCTCCTCCAGAATCACCTCTTTATAATCATGCTGCAATACGGAGAGATAATGAAATACTAAAACCTAATTTGCGAGAGACCAATCAGGAGAATTTATTGCATTAATTAATGTGCCGGGTATCGACCAGAAACGGAGTAAAAGCCGAAGCGAAAGATCGTTGTTAGTTCCCTTCGTTACGTGGAAGGGGTGAAAAGGACATTTGTTTTGACGATATTTTCTTTAAATGACTTGTTTAGGAATCTTAAAAAAAAAAAAAAAAAACAGTACTTTTTCCTGCTATAAGGAAATAACAAGTGAATCGTCATATGTTTTTGTCTGTGCTGGTCATAGCAAGATTGGAATTTTCGGGTCTTCCAAAAGACGTCACGGCAGGAGATACTTGTAAGTAAGTAAAGCCAAGCTAGTAGTTTATTTATACTTTTTTCCCGCTTACTAAACAGCGCTTCCAAAAATTAGATTGATAAGTCCAATTTAATTTCCTTCAGAGCAAGTGGCATCGCAACGTATATGCGTAACAAGGAGAAGAATCATCACTATCAAAAGCAAGTGAGGTTAGGCATTTCTTGTTGATCACAAAAGCTGGAATGATTTGGGCACTTCTAAGTCATATTTCACGCCGAAGACCTCGTGTCTGTAATTTCATAAAAGCTATGTGAATTCACTGACTCAGTTCAACATGTGACGAAAATATAAGATAAGTAAAAAACTGAGAAAATAGCATCAAACAATTAATAACTATAAGTAATTAAAAAAAATAGTTTGTAGTTGACCTCTTTTTGTGATTCATGTAGTTGAGATCAAAAGCCAAGATCATACCATTGAGTAAAAAACTATTTTCAGTCTTCCTAAATGAAAATGATTTTCATGTAAAGCGTTGGAATCCATTTTTCAATGCAGTTTACAATAGAAGAAGAGTAGGAAAATTTGATCAAATTATTCAGTTTTCAAAAGGCTATAAAAGGTGAAAACATGATCTTGGTTTAAAAGTCGCCCTTACTTTGTGTGGTTTTGGAAAAGGGTAATGAGAAAGAGCTGCAGTGAATAAAGAGTTGTTTTGTTAAACAGGTAAAATATAAATACAGCTGTTTTTATATGAGTATTGACCGCACAGTTTTAGAATGTTGCTTCAGGATCTGTTCAAAACAATGGGAGGACTTTGCATATTAACCTGTATATGACAGTAAGGCTTTTTTTTATGTTCGTTTTTATTGCTGCCAAAATTATGCGCTAACTGAACGTTTCTTCAGATGTCTTGGTTGGCTAATCGCGCAAGTGTTTAAATTTCTTGTTGTGGTTTCTCTGTGAATCTCATGGTCCTCTAGGGAGAACATGGTACTTAAATTCTGGTTTCTAGATGAAGCTTGAAAGATAAATCCCACGTATAAGTGCGGTAAGAGTCTATATGTCGGCATATTTTTATCAATCAATATTTTCTAAACTGAGTTTCCCTTTCTAGATCATTAAAGAAGTCCAGTAATAAATTGGGATATGATGAAGTTTTATAACCTTTCTGTCATTTACTGTTTCCTTGTATGTTTCATTTCAGCAAGAGTCTTCTTTTATAATGTGGCTACTGTCAACAACCAATGAAATATTAGTTCAAGCAGTTACAAACAAGTATCTCAAAGTTTTTCTCGTGAAAGTAACAGTAATGTCTTCGCAAATATGCCATATATCGACTTCTGGATTTCGAATATCCTCGGGCGTTTGTGTGCCTACTGCTTTGCATGGGTAACCAGAGTAATTAGAGAGGTAATTAGGCTACAGTCTCAAAATGTTACCTAAAGCAAACCTGCGTATTTTAGCCACAAAAACAATGGTTCATTTGGATACTGGGTATAGAAGGTACATTGTTTTACGGAAGCTTCAAAAATAATCTTTTATGAACAAACACAAAGCAGAATATCTCTTTTCGCTCTGCAAGTAAAGTTTGTATTGGTGCCTGTGGTAATCTGGAGTGAGCAGGCCTCTTGAATTACAGACACTCCGGGAGAGCTTATGCAACAGATTATTTGCTGATGACTATAAACGAGATAATCACGTCTTCAAAGGTACCTGTTTTACAAGCCTGTCTACAGGAATGTGAGTAGGCCACTGTTTTACATTTGTGTTTCTGCATATGCACACAGGTTGATTTTTCAAGGTTTATGAACACCATGTGTAAGTCCCTCTGCTTCATTCTGAATTTCTCCATTACCTGTCTCATGCAGAACATAACATCTGTTGTTCCAATCCATTTATAGACATCATCATATGCCCTTGCCTTAGCTTGAGCCACCACCTTCTTTACCTCTTTGTTTTTCTCCCTAAGCCTGCCCCTGTCCTCCCCTAACTGTGAATCTTCCCATCTCTTCTTTGCTTCTTCTCTCTCACTCACTTCTGTGTGTCTTCATCACACCACTAGCTCTCCTTTTCCTCCCACACCATCCCAGATGTTTCCCCAAGTACTTCCTTTCCATACTTCCTAATTACTGCTGCATTATGAGTCCTCCATTCCAGAAAATTTTCAGTTTCTAAATCAGTTTCCCCCACCTTCCTTTTAAACTCTTCTCTTGTCACCATCCTTTAATAATTTGTACCACTTGATTTTTCTTACTCTTTGCATTTTGGTTTTCATTTCTCTTTTCAGCTTCAAATAACTTTGCAGTTTCTGATTTCTAATAGCATTTGCCTCCTGTAAAGAAAGTAGTCTATCTAAGAGCATCTACCTACACTCCTATAGGTAATTAGGTGTTCCCTTTTCTTTAAGAAAAATATATTTACCATTGCCATGTCAGATGCCATGGGGAAGCCCACTATACTCTCTCCTTCTAGGTTTCTCTCACCTCCTATCCCATGACCTCCATGCACATGTCCAATTATGTCATTTTCATTTCCCACATAGTGATTCAAATCTGACCCCACCACAACCCTCTCATACTTTTCCAGCTCCTGCATCACTCCATCCATTTCTCTACAGAGGTAGCTCTTCTCTTTTTCTGTGCAGCCCACTTGTGGTATGTAAGCATTAACAGTATTCATCACTTCTCCTTCATACTAATATATTCAGTCTATGATTCTGTCATTCTTCCTATGCACCTCCATCACTACATTCTGCAGTTTCCCTGACAGAACTATATCAACTCGTGTTCTACCTTGTGCTTTCCTCCACTATAGAAAAACTTGCGTCTGTCTCCAAGCTCCTTTGCTTCATTTACTCTCCACTGTGTTTCCTGAACACACAAAACATCCACCTTCTTCCTTCTCATAAAATCAGCCAACCCCCTCCCTCTCGCCGTCATGGACCCAACATTAAGCTGGCACACACTAAATCCTATGTGAGCTAACTTCTTTAGCTGCACCTGCTCATGATACAGCAGCCCTAGCCCAGTCAAAGAGTTAGGGCGATGTATCTGTGCATCATTTACGGATTACACCCTAGCACTATTGTGATCCATACCATGGCTCATTCCATATTAGGTTTTGGCAATTAGGTTTTTATGGTCGGATGCCCTTCCTGACACCAACCCTCCATATTTATCTGGGGTTGGGATTGGCTCTGAGTTGGACTGGCTTGCCCATCCCAGTGGCTAGGTTATATATATATATATATATATATATATATATATATATATATATATATATATATATATATATATATATATATATATATATATATATATATATATATATATATATATATATATATATATATATATATATATATATTATATATATATATATATATATATATATATTATATATATATATATATATATATATATATATATATATATATATATATATATATATATGTATACATATATATATATATATATATATATATATATATATATATATATATATATATATATATAAATTTATATATATATTTTTATATATATATATATATATATATATATATATATATATATATATATATATATATATATTTATATATACATGTATATATATATATATATATATATATATATATATATATATATATATATATATATATATATATATATATATATATATATATATATATATATATATATATATATATATATATATATAATATATATATATATATACATATATATATATATGTGTATGTGTGTGTATGTGTATATACATATATATATATATATACATACATATATATATATTATATCATGTGTATATATATATGAAAGTATATATATACATATATATATAAATATATATATATATATATATATATATATATATATATACATATATATATATGAATATAAAAAGGCCCATAAAACACTATTTAAACATTGCAACCATATATTTCAGGCACTTGCTTCTGTGCCCCTGTTCACTGGTAGAATATGGACAGATGAAATGTTACAAGGGTATATATACAAAGCATATATAGGTGTGGCATTAAGTCTCCGATGGTATGCAGGTGACCGTTTCCTAAGAAGGAGGAGAATAACCAATTCCCTAGTGGTTTTTGGCCTCATTAACTCCCGTTTGGCGACGATTCTGGAGGTCGTGTTCTCTGGGACACCTTCAGAAGTGGTCTGAGGATTAAAGCGTGATAAAGATGTCGTCCGATTTCCAATGCCCAACTGACAAGTTCATGTTGTTGGTTTGATTGATGATAGCAGATTCCAGCATCTTTCTTCTGTACGGATAGCTACTTTGAAAACCAGCTCCGCCCCCTCCAGTTTATGGAATGGCCAGTATCTCTGATATGTAGGAAAATCCCCTGAACTCTCCAAGCATATCTTACTGACCTTTGTGCTCTATTATTCTTTGCGAGAGCGATGTACCTGTCTCCCCTACGTAAATCTCACTACAGTTGCTGCACGGTATCTTGTAAACTCCGGCTTCTTCCCCTTTGTTATTTAAGTATACGTTAATGAGCAAGCTCCTGATGGATTTGGGATAATGGAAGATGAAAATTATTGTTAGACCTGAGTTGTTCTGTGGCTTTTGGATGTTTTCGTCGTACGGAAGCTTTATTTTGTTGTTAAAATCTATTTGTCTGTTGTGAGTGGGACCTTTGTAGTATATTTTATTCGCTTTGTTGATAGCCTTCTCGACAATGTTGGTGGGTAGAGCAGTTGCGTTAGGTGTTGGCGGATCATGTTGAATTCTTTGTCTAGGTACCCATTTGAACATATTCTAAGCCCCCTGAGGAATAAGTTGCACCCTACCATGATCTTTACAGAGACATCGTGGTAGCTTAAGAAATGGATATAGTAAACAGCGAAAGTGGGTTTCCTATATACTGTGAAGGCATATCTGCTCTGTTCTCTTATGATCAGTACATCTAGGAACAGCAATTTTCCTTCCTTTTCCCATTCCGTTCTCAATTTTATGGTCGGAACTAGCGAATTTAGTCTATTAAAAAATTTATTAAAGTCTCCCCAGTTATTGTCCCAGAAAGTAAAAATATCATCTACGTAGCTAAGCCAGATCATATTGCGGGGTTTGATAGATGACAAAAGTTCTGTTTCGAAATATTCCATGTACAAGTTTGCTAAAAGGGGTGATAGGGGACTTCCATGCTACAGCCAAATTTTTGTTTGTAAAATTACCATTGAAACAAAACACGTTGTTAGTTACAGAGAGGTTGATAAGTTTTAGAGTTTTATCTATGCCAAGAGGAAAATGGTCTTCATATGGTTGTAACTTCCTCTCTAAGAAAGACAACACGTCGGCGATCGGGACTTTAGTAAATAATGGTAATTTTTACAAAATATGTTCAAATGGGTACCTAGACAAAGAATTCAACATGATCTGCCAACACCTAACGCAACTGCTCTACCCACCCCACATTATCGAGAAGGCAATCAACAAAGCGAATAAAATATACTACAAAGGTCCCACTCACAACAGACAAATAGATTTTAACAACAACAAATAGCTTCCGTACGACGAAAACATCCAAAAAGCCACAGAACAATTCAGGTCTAACAATCCTTTCATCTTCCATTATCCCAAATCCATCAGGAGCTTGCTCATTAACGTATACTTAAATAACAAAGGGGAAGAAGCCGGAGTTTACAAGATACCGTGCAGCAACTGTAGTGAGATTTACGTAGGGGAGACAGGTACATCGCTCTCGCAAAGAATAATAGAGCACAAAAGGTCAGTAAGATATGCTTCGGAGAGTTCGGGGATTTTCCTACATATCAGAGATACTGGCCATTCCATAAACTGGAGGGGGAGCAGAGCTGGTTTTCAAAAGTAGCTGTCCGTACAGAAGAAAGATGCTGGAATTTGCTATCATCAATCAAACCAACAATATGAACTTGTCAGTTGGACATTGGAAATCGGACGACATCGACACTTTAATCCTCAGACCACTTCTGAAGAAGGTGTCCCAGGAACAAGACCTCCAGAATCGTCGCCAAACGGGAGTTAATGAGGCCAAAAACCACTAGGGAATTGGTTATTCTCCTCCTTCTTAGGAAACGGTCACCTGCATACCATCGAGACTTAATGCCACACCTATATATGCTTTTGTACACATACCCTTGTAACATTTCATCTGTCCATATTCTACCAGTGAACAGGGGCACAGAAGCAAGTGCCCGAAATATATGGTTGCAATGTTTAAATAGTGTTTTATGGGCCTTTTTATATTCATATTACACTGTGGTATTACAGGAAAAGACATTCACATTATATATATATATATATATATATATATATATATATATATATATATATATATATATACATACATATATATATACATATATACATATATGTATATATATAGACATACACACACAATATATATATATATATATATATATATATATATATATATATATATATATATATATATATATATATATATATATATACATGTGTGTGTGTATAGTAATTATTAAAACTGTGAAAACCAATAACTAGGTAAATAAAACAAAAGTAAGAATGAAAGTTCTGTAATTTATAGTGGTATCTCCGTATCTCTCACAACATTTTCTTTTTATTAGGTAGGAAAACGTATTATACAATGGCTTTCTAAATGACAAGCAATTAAGCAATTCCGCTCCAGCTGAACCCAGAGGGTACGTAGTGATCGTGTTTAAAATAGGATTGAAAAAGATTTGGTCCATCTTATTTGATTTTCATGTCATGTTTGACAGATTTGTGATATTTTTATGCTTAGGCTTAATTGAAACATGTACATTTATAAACGAATTCCGACTCCCTTTATGAACAGTTTTTGCAATAAGACAGCTATTCACGAATTATTTAAAATTCCGCAACTTTATTTTGAGGGAAACATCAGTGATCGGTAAGATACGCACACGCAAATTCTGGCGTTTTTAATCATATGCGTAATGTAAAGCACAACATAAATTAGGATGCAACGCAACTTATAGAAGTATGTGAATTTCAAAGGCCAGATATTCAAAGCGGCTTTAATTAAGCTAACATGCACCATGGATCTGTCTCAAAGGTCATGGAAACCAGAAAAGATCACAGAAGTAATTTTGAATCCTACATTAAAGGTGACCCTCCTCATCAACTGGGCTTCAGGAACCTGATGAATCCCCAGGTGTTTGTCACTTGGAAACTCCCTGCATAAATAGAGCTCCGGTGCACTAACAAAACCATTATTGTTTTTAATGGGATGAAGATATTGCCATAAGTACAACACTTTTTCCTCTGTTCAATATATTTTGATTATGTGGGGTTTTTATTATTCATTATATATATATATATATATATATATATATATATATATATATATATATATATATATATATGTGTATATGTATGTGTGTGTATATGTATAATATATATATATATATATATATATATATATATATATATATGTATATATACTGGCTAATTATGACTGGCATGTTTTTAAAAACAAAACAAAAACCAGAATGGAGCAGCTATTGGTATTCCCAACCTGTCAGCACTTTATCATAACTGGTGCCAGATGGCACATCTGGTCTAAACTCAAATCTCTCTCTCCTGTTACTACGTTATTATCAGGAAAGATATTATTAATTCTGAATTATGCTGTTAAGTTATCTAAATCACTAACTCTTTTGAGATCTGACACTGCACTACATATGATATTTCAATAATTATTAGTATTACACATAACACATGATAAATAGAAGAGTAAATACATCAAAACTATGGGGTGATATACATATTACAAGGCAATATCATGAAAAAAATATATATTTATTTATGTATATATATATATATATATAAATATATAAATATATATATATCATATATATATTATATATATATATATATATATATATATATTTATTCATGTATATGTATATATATACATATATGTATTATATATATATTTATTCATGTATATGTGTATATACATATATATATATATATATATATATATATATATATATATATATATATATATATATATATATATATATATATATACGAGTAAGTCAAAAATTCCAGGAAAATTGTTGAATGATGTATTTACACAGGAATAAATGTAACTATAAATATATGTAAACAATTATCTGTATGTAGTGATCCATATAGACTTGTATACCTCAGTCATCCTCTTGCTACCGTATGTTAACATCTGCTTCATAAAATGTAACTATATTGAACCCATGGAAAATAAAAATTTTGAAATGAGAGCTAACATCAAGTTCCTACCAAGCTTATATTGGAAACCAGGAAAATTATTGATATTGCAACAAGTTTATGGAGATTCTTCTCCATCTAAATCATTGTTTATGATTGGATAAATATATATATATATGGTCGGGAGGACCTAAATACAACCCAAGATATAAGACCATCGACTATAAAAATGAAAGAATTGTGGCTTTGGTAGAATCTAGTGGATGAAGATCGTCGGATTACTATCGATATGATAGCTATATGAAATATCTCCCATGGTTCCGCATTTTCAATATAAATGAAATATTATTTGATAAACTTTCAGATATATATGGGTCCCAAAATATTATATAAGACCAATATATCAAAGAGCTAACTTTATGTTATAGTTTTAATAAGATTGAATCATATTTATCATATTTTATATATTGTATATGGAGATGAAACTTGATATCCATCAATATGACCCAGAAATGTAAAATTCAATCATAGTTTTGGTTATTTAGGTTTCTATATATCATGTGAAGTTCAATACTAATGATTATTGAAATATTATATGTAACAGTAGTTTCAGACTCTAAAGAGTTAGTGATTTAGATAATTTAATAGCAAAAACAACCACCGGGAATTAATAAAATCTTTTGCTCCATTCTGAAGACTGTTTTGTTTTTAAAAACATGCCAGTCAAATTTGCCAGTAGAAATTTGTTTGATCATGATACTTTTCTGTAAATTCATCTCATATGCAAAGAAGTCCTACGGAAATTTAGGTGGGAAACTTACATACATGGCTCCTGATTACATATGCCCTTTTTTTTCCTGAGAGAAAATCTCATGGCACTTAAGACCGTTTAAGATTGCATTGCTTTGAACATGTATTATCCCATGATTGCATTCAAAACGTTTTTGCTTTCAAAGAAGGGTTCCAAAATGCCTTAATGACGCCTTGAAAAGTGTTTCAGACCTAGATGGTAATATGTAAAAAAATGTTTGAATTCTTAAATGAAGACCGTATATTGAAATTTTCCTGGAACTTTGACTTACTCTCTCTCTCTCTCTCTCTTTATTCAAAAGAGAGTAATTTTAATGTAATATATTTGTGGTCACTAGTATTAATCTTAGCTTTTGAGATCTGGGTGTGAGAAAAGTGTAAAAGTTAGGTCGTAAAGACACCTAATAAAAAAAAAGTGTGTTTTGTGAAACAAAAGATCCTGCATGTCCTGTGATTTTACAAAGGTTTTCAAAAGCTTGTGTAAGGTAAAGGGAATTTCACTTATTATAGTGCAGCAGATTGCTGTAAAAATCGTTCAGATAGTGAAACAAGCATGAAATTTGGCACAAACATTCCTAAGACTACGCTCTCTTGTAGAAAAGGGCGCTGGCCACCTGAAAATCCAAGATGGCGGCTATTTTTCAAAATGGCCGCCATCTATGTTGAGATTCACTGGTTTGGGAGCATCTATTGATGGAATATGCCAGTTTTTTTTTTTTAAACCTCGACTTTTAGGTTATAAAAATGTTCCATACCACACATTTTATTGAAAACCCCCTACTAAATGAATTGTAACCAAGATGGCGTACAAAAATGGTTGCCATAAAAGTTTTTTTTCTATCCACAGCGCTAGCAGACATAGAGACCAACTGTTTTTATTTAATGGTATATTTATGTGATCAGACAGTTTAACTAATATGCTATTTTCAACTGAAATAGTAATGGTATGGTCACATACAACATTGTGTCTAAGACTGTAACCATAAAAAAAGAAAAGAAGAGAAATACGGACTAAACGTAACCAATCTATGTATAGGTCTCTCAACCTACACCTTGAAAAAATTCGAGGATAAGAAGGTAGGCATAGCATGACACGTTGATGCTCAAGCCAGATTATCTACTGAAGAGAGGGCAATATTTATCTAGACTTCACATTTGCAAGTGCACAGAGCTGTGCAGGAAGACCCAGCTTGTAGCACTTGCACCTTTCCGACAGCCTGCTTTGCATCCACATTTGGTAAGCTGTTGGCAACTCTGGCTAAGGGCGAGTTGGTTGTCCAGAGGACTTGCCATGCTTCACCAGACTTTTGCCATCCCCACTCAGCAGGGTTCTCTGGCTGTGGCTGACACTGGTGGCCTGCCCCACACACAACCAGCCTGGTACGCAGCACGCTTGGTGTGTTGGAGGAGAGCTCTGGTTGGTGGAATGGCCTCATATGCCCTTTGTTTTCTGGCAAACATATCAAGTCTAGCCTCATCCACATTGCCAGCAGTGCTGATCTTTCATACATAAGTATGACAAACCTTTCCAGGACCTTCAGGTCACAAACGTTCCACTCTGAGAGGGTAGTGACTCAGTTTGGAGAACACAGTGGAGGCCACGACGGGTAAAGATGTTCCATGTCTGCCAGGCGGTTTTACCTCTCCGAAGGCTGACACTGTATCACAGCTGAACGCATGGAAGAAGAGCATGCCATTCACCTTCTCCTGGCCCAGAGAGTTGCACAGGTCATGCACAGCAATCCAGCGCAGGCTCTGGCCTTGGCCAAATGCCACCCATAGCTTTCTAGCCCTAGATTGTGGAGAGAGGAGAAAGCACTGACTGCAACGACAAGAACATCTGTGTCATTTGCTTTAACCAAGATGGTCTTGGCTCCATGTTCTGTGGCATATTTGGCATGGAGAAAGATGGGTGTCAGCTTCCTCATGAGAGCACTTTTCCAGTCCCTGAAGACTAGCTCATGAGTGCTGAAAGACAGACCTCTTTGATGGCAATGACAACATTTGTGGCAGACATCTGGGCAACTTTGTCTGCCAGGAACTGGAACAACTTGTCTTGTTGGCATCGTGTCTTGGAAATTGCCCAGTTGGATGGAATTGTGTTCTTGTTCTGTCACCTTGTAGCCTTCCTCCTGACCACGTTGGAGCCTGGTCTCAGCTTTGAGGCTGATGTATTGTTACATCAAATACAAGATGTGATGATGTGTCTTGTCGAGCCTAGGATTGTATCACAGGCAAGAAGTCAAAGTGCATAGCCCTCAAAGGTCTTTACCTCTTCTTTGGTGGCAAGGCATGGACCATAGCTGATCCATCTACAATGAGGACATCAGTCATTGGTCACTTGTCTTCTAGTGTAACATGACTCTCCAGGACCGAGGTCAGCTGAGACTTTGATATTGTGTACAGCCTGATTGTATATACCACTCACTAAGGGAAGCTGGGAATGTTTGAACTTCATGGCGGAGGTGGGTCATTGTCGTGTTTCCGGCAATTCAGGCACCGGTAAAGACTTTCAGGTGCAAACTTTAGTTGCTGTCTTGATGGCCAGTGGTTCTCCTTGGTGGGGTGCTGAAATATGGAGATGCTAGTTCCATGGAAGGAGGTAGTGGCAGTATTGCAGATGGGTTATCACTCGATGTTGTCCATCACTGCAGTGGTGAACAACCCTTTTCAGTACTGGGGACAGACCACCCTCCTCCACATATTTGCTAACTGTGGCATCTCCTATTTGTAGAGACCTCCAGTACTCTGTCATAAGAGATACTGAGGCCATACTGATGTAGCATTTCAACCAGGTTTCTTCCTGGTTTTGGCAAGACTGAGAGTCCCATGAAGACTGGGAATGGTGTTTCATTGTCTTTGGAGTGTCTATGAGTTGTTGCTCCTCTTTGTATCGGGAGTAGCAGTTGAACTGCATGAGCTGTGCAATGGCCTGGTCTGACTTTGATGCTCCAAATCGTAACTGAATGACTTGATGTCAGCCCCATGCTCAACCATCCCTACAAACTGGAGCAGGAGAGGAGGCACAGAATTTCCAACGTACACAAGCCTCAGAAAATGTGCCATCAAACCGTGACTGATGATCAAGTGATAGACTTTCTGAGAATATTTGCTGCTTTAGCAATGATAACTGCCTCTGAAAGATCAGATGATTGAGCAAGTACACTTTCCCACATCCTTTGAAATGCAAGTAATACATCTCTGCCAGATTTATGAGCCTCAAGTTCTGGAATTTCTGCCAGAAGTTTGTCTTTGGAGTCTCGTGGAATTTACACTTGGTGACTCTACACCTAATTGTTCCAGACGTTGTTGGTAGAGGTGGCAAATATCTGCCAGCCGAAATGTGACTGGATCATCTGAACAAAGGTTGTTTTCAACAATGTATGTCATCAGTTCTGACAGAACTAGTGGATACACATCTGATTCTGACTCAGTGCTACCTTGGTCTTTCTCAAGGCTCCTCAGGTAGGACCTTTTCTGTTGTAGAGGGCACAAAGACAGGCATGGTGATACTTATAAACTCCTGTGCAATGACATCCCCACCAGTCAATAGGCTTAGCAAGGAGCTTGCCATCACTATTTATCTCTGCACATTCACGCAATTTCAAGTCAAGGCCCTTAGTACTAGCCTGTCTGAGATCAGATGCAGGTGCCACTTTCTCACAGAAAATGCAAACTTCATTGTCATGACTGGTTCGGCGCAGTTTTGCAAACTAGTCTCAGTGTTGCTGGTCTGGTCATTGGATTGTCGCTTTCCCCACACGGTCCAGTTTAGTGTTGTTAAACAACAAGCGACAGTTCATGGCTCATGGTTTTTGCTGCATTTTTCCTGAGAGTGGCCTCTTCGTGTCCCCACCTTCATCCAGCCTTGCTGGATCCATTATCAGTGGCATTTCATTAATTTCACTGAACATGGGAATGTTCCTTGCCAGCATTGTGTACCCATCATGGTCTGTATATGATGACTTGGAGGTGATGTCATGCTCACCTCTTTGTCCTTCTGATAAAGACAACACAAACTCCAGTTTGTTTTTCTACTGCTCAATATTGGATTGGCATCACATTCTGCCATGATTTCACTTTTGATTAAGGCCGAGGGGTTATCCTTTACCACCTTAAACAAAGCACACATTCCTGTATGGGATTCAACTAGGTTCGGTCTCCTACACCTAGCCCGATCATTCATCCAGTGCCATTTAAGTCCCGTGTGATCTGTACACCATCCGGGTAAGTACATGAACCATCATGTACAGCCCCATACCCTTGGCTAATGGCTCTCCTCGCTTTGCACATCCTGTCTATTCAGGTGTTATGCTATCTAACTATAGCTGGTCTGGGGCTGTTAGAAAGCATTTGGGACACTAAACTAAACTATACTACAAATTTAACAGTCTAAGACTACAGGATTAGTAAAGCTGGATTAGCTGGCACTGAACCCCATGCTGAGTTACAAAAACAGTGATGTCACCAGTGTGCCCTGGTTGTGTGCAGACATACACTCTTTTACATTTATTAATTTTCCTTCAAAATTGATGAGTTATTGAAAGAGATGGCCTCATTAGGATCTAAAACCACAGAAACCAAGATCCATGCTTAAAACGATAATTGTTGAACGGGCATTATTTCTCATTATAATTATTGTTTCTAAACGTTTCTTGGCAGCCATATAGCCCCCATATTTAAAGGTAAACTGTACTGGGAAGCTACAGAAACATAATATTCACAAGAAATAGTATGGAAGAGCTTTTACCATATTGCTAGAAGCAAATACATGCCATTCTAGTGAAAAATTAGCCAAAATCTGTCGATACTGGCCGCCATCTTGAATTTGGCCGCCATATTAAATTTTTGCGTGGCCAGCGCCTTTCTGATAGAGGGAACTTTAAAGAGCACTAAAACTTAGTGCAAAATTTCAATAAAAAGTGTTTCACTATCTGAACGATTCCTTATGAAATATGCAATTATCTGCTGCACTATTATTACCATGTTATGATAAAGTATATTGAGAGAATTTTTGCCTTAATGAAATTATTATTGATAAATCTATTCTGTATTTTTGTGTGTTCTTGTGTTTGCAATCTCTATTTTTTCACAATTTTTTATTTTTATTTTGGTGATTTAACATTTTTTTACTTAGCAATTTAAGTATTTCTTAATAATTTAACATTGCATACTTGATTTAATTTTCTTTTACTAAGATTCTCTTTTCAAATCTTGAGTAATTCTTGATAGTTTAAATTTTGCTTGATTAATTTAATTTCTTGGTAAATTAAAATTTTGTGAATTATTTTTTTTTTTTATAATTTAACTCAAAAACTAACTGAATTTTTGTGTTTTCAAGTAATAGTATATTTTTCAGATTGCGAATTCTAATTATAAATTTTGAATTTAACAATAAATTTTTGTATTCAAAATAAAAAAAAACAGTGTTTCATTTATTGACCACCAGTGAATAGGAATAATTGTGTGCATGAGGCAAAGTGATAAACATGTTTGTTCCTTTAGTTTTGCTGAAGTGAATTAAGACCTGGGAAACAGTTAAAGTTGTTTGATGGAGTGATGCCCTTTTACTCTAGTATATTTCTTGTTTAATTGTGATACCTCACACTAGTCTTGATAAACTTAGTTTTATTTTTCATGTGATTAATGAGCATTTTTAAGCAATCACTGCTACCCTTAGAGTACTCAGTCATAATTCTTATTGTTATGAGAGTTCAGGTATCTGGCTGAAGTGAGGTAAATTTTTTAATTTTGTGATTAGTTGTGTAATAACCAGGTACTTGGTACACATCATGACAATAGATGTTGGTGCCCAGACCTGGGAACAAAATATCACTCTGGTTAATGGTTTATACTGGTGGTGTTAGGGATATATAGTTATTTTTGCATTATATCGTGAATTATTTGTTGAGTAACTTAGAGAAAATGGCTCTATTCACTGTTCAGAAGTTTTTAGGAGCTCCAACCTGACTAAGGCACAGTGGACTGCTTTAGCAGTAGCATGTGGGAGTAATGTGTCTAGTGGTATGACTAAGGCACAAATCAGATGTATTGCAATCCAAGCATTGATAGACTCTGGTAAAATAGATGAAGAGTTAGGAGAGGCACAAGAACTGTTGAATGCAGCTGAGGCAGAATTTATAGATAAGCAAGAGCAAAAGAAAGAGAAAAGTGATGCAGAGGTAGCGCTTAGACGCATAGCTGCAGAAGAAAATGGATTAAGCTGAAAATGCAAGCAAAAAAAAGAAAGAGAGGAAAGAGAAGAAAGTTTGATTAAGCTGAGAATGCTTGGCAGAAAGAGAGAGAAGACAGAAAGATAAAGAAAAAGAAGACAGAGAGAGAGAAAAAGAAAGAGAAAGAAAAGAAAGAAGAAGAAAGAGGGGAAGAAGAAAAAGAAAAAAAGCAAATGAAGCAAGAGAAGAAAGAAAATGAGCAAGGAAGACTTTGAAAGAGAGATGAAATTAATAGAAGCTTGCTCCAAGTTACCTGTAACACCATCTAACCCTACCCAATGTATTCAGACCCTGTATTTGATGTAATAAGAGTGAAGAAGTTAATTCCAAAGTTTACAGAAGAAGCTCCAGATGAGTTTTTTGATCACTTTGAAAAAGTGGCTTCAGGTATGGGATGGCCAGAAGATAAATGGTCTGTCTTGTTACAGAGTGTTCTCATTGGTAAAGTAAGAAGTGCCTATTTAGCCTTATTGGCTGATCAGTGTAAAGAGTGCAAGTTACTCAAATATAATGTGCTACAAGTTTACCAGATGACCCTGAATATTACAATGAAAGATTTAGATCTTTGAGAAAGGATGACAAGATGACTTTCTTGGATTATGCCTACAAAGTAAGAATATGTTTCAAATGATGGTTGGAGGCTGCTAAAGTTAAAATTATGGGGAAATTGAGGAGTTAGTAGTCCTAGAGCAATATCTTAGAGGAATTCCTGAACATATAAGAGCCTATTTAAGAGAAAGAGAGGTTAAGAAACTTGACAAAGCTGCTACACTGAGTGAATATTACAATATAATTAGAAGCAAAAGGAATTATAATGTTAAGTACCAGAACCAACAATGTGCAGGTTTTAGGCCTCATCCAAATTTCAGGAACATTACAACTGGGAATCCTTCTAGTGGCTATGCCAATGCAAAGCCGGGTAATCTCTCTCAGCAATTGAATGTTATATCCTCATCATCCAGTTTCTCAAGACAGATGCAGAAGACTAATGGTGTCTGGTTCAAGTGTGGAAAAGTAGGACATTACAGTTGAGATTGTTATCAGACACAACAGCAGAAGAAGTCAGTTGGTCAAGTGGTTAAAGGTAACCAGGTGAAACAAACTACGAAGAGCAGTGTGGGGAAGACTGAAATAGTTGGGAAGAGTAAGACTAAACAAGCAGAGTTTAGCAACCAGTGGAAATGTAACTTCAAGTAGTGAGTAGCTGAGCAGCTTGGAGGCTTTTAATCCATATGTCTATGAAGATACACTGGGTACTCAAGGAGGGAGTGTGCAGGTATTATGTGATACAGGGAGTAACCATAGTGTGGTGGTTCGTGGTACTCACCCACAGTTGAAAAAGAATCTCTTCCGAGATTCAGTTATTTTGAATTGGAGGAGAAGAATTAATTCCTGACAGGGTGAATTCTGATTTTGCATTTTGTAAAGGACTCACTAGCTGTTGAAGGTGTACATGTTTTACTGGGTAATGAAGTGGGTGGTGCACTACTTGCTCCTTGTCCTATAGTGACAGATAAACTATTAAGGATTAGTCCTACTGTAGATTTAGAGAAGAAAAACCCCCACCTGTTTCCAAGTTGTGTAACTAACAGGAGTATGAAAAGAACTACGTCTGCAAGTGAAGATTTACCTGTTCCAGAAGGATCAAGTGAAGGATCTTTGAGCTTAGAAGAGCTGTTCCTGGAATGTGCAGCTTCCCCTAGTGTTAGTAATGAAGAAATTTCCCGAGAAGACGATCCTGTTGCTCTTGAAGAGACTCATAGTAATCAAAGTGTTCCTGAAGATAGCAGTGAAACTACAGTAGCAGAGTTAACAAGTATGCAGAGTTCAGCCCTTGAAGCTAGTCAAGTGACTAGAAAGAAACAAATGGAACTGCAGAAGAAGGATACAACGTTGGCTGATTTGTTCTTCAGAGTTGTTGATCAAGAAGAGATGCACCAAACTCCTACCTGTTATTACCTAAAAGAAGGATTGCTAATGAGGAAGCATCGACCTGCAGATATACCAGGAACTGCTGAATGGGGCGAATATCATCAAATTTTAATTCCATATCCATTGAGGGAGCAAGTGGTAGCAGTAGAACACGAGTCTGAACATATGGGAATCAGGAAGACTGTTGAGAAGATTATGAAGTTTTTTTTTCTGGCCTGGACTTCACAAGGATGTTAGCAGGTTTTGCAGAGAGTGTTACACATGCCAGATAACTGGAAAACTGAATGAAACCATTGAGAAAGTTCCTACAACCCATAGAAGTTAGAGGAGAACCTGAATGAAACCATTCAGAAAGCCCCTACAGCCCATAGAAGTTAGGGGAGAACCCGTTAGCAAGGTGATTATAGATGTGGTTGGGCCACTTCTGAAAACAAAGAAAGGAAATGAATATTTGTTAACATTAATGTGTCCAGTGACAAGGTATCCTGAGGCAATTCCTGTAAGAAGTATAAGTGCAAAGGTAATTGCTGAGAAGTTAGTGGAGTTTATCTCCAAGTTTGGAATACCAGAAATTGTGCAAAGTGATAGAGGAACGAACGTTACTTCAAAATTGTTAAAAGATGTGATGAACTTGTTAGGAGTGAAACAACAGTTATCAACTGCTTATCATCCAGAGACTCAAGGAGCCTTGGAAAGGTTCCACCAGACACTGAAAAGTATGTTAACTAAGTATTGTTGTGGTCGAGACGTGAAAGGTCCATTGAAGATTCTTGCAGAAAATTGGGAAGAAAATCAAGAGGAAATTCAAGGAGAATATGTGAAGAATTGAGGAAAAGGTTAAGAGAAATTAGAAAATTCTCTTTAGAAAATCTGAAAATAAGTCAAGAGAAAATGAAAAGTAGATATGATGCCAAGACTAAGCTAAGAAGTTTTAGTGTAGGACAGCAAGTTCTAGTGTTTTTACCAGTGAAAAGATTTCCCCTTACCAATAAGTTTCAGGGACCTTATAAAACAATAGAGAAGTTAAGTGATGGAACTCATGTGATTGATACACCAGGAAGAAGGAAACGACAGAGGAAGAAGCAGCTTCAAAGATTTTTAGCACGGCTGGATTTTATTGCCGTCTGAATTTCTCAGCAGTAGTAACTCTCCTGACTGATTTTATAACCATACTGTAGAAATAGAGAACATTTCTGGAAAGAA